>NC_133495.1:3844640-3859063 GCF_025370935.1 Choristoneura fumiferana | reverse complement strand
TTTCATTTTAAGTTTGCTATTTTGATTGCCCAATTGCAAAATAATAAATTGATTTACTTACTTGTATAGAATTAATTTTCTTTTATTCAGCTGTCATTGCCTCGTCGATTTCGTTCGATTTTAAACGTTTCATTTTGGTGGCATTAATACCTATTCGTTTTGTTGTGGTTATTCGATTATCGAAAATACTAAATGAGACATGGATGCACAGAAAAACCAGAAAAGAAACCAGCGCTAGGAATTGAACACAGGTCCTCAGCATTCCATGCTGCGTGCTATAACACACCGTCTAGACTCAAACTTCTCCTATGCACACATATCTCAGGTTGCTTTTTAGGGTTCCGGAGCCAAAATGGCAAAAACGGAACCCTTATAGTTTCGCCATGTCTGTCTGTCTGTCTATCTGTCTGTCTGTCTGTCTGTCTGTCTGTTTGTCTGTCTGTCTGTCCGTCCGCGGCTTTGCTCAGGGACTATCAATGCTAGAAAGCTGTAATTTTGCACGAATATGTATGTAAACTATGCCGACAAAATGGTAACTACAATAAAAATTAAAAAAAATAAACGTAAAGTGGGGGTGATTTTTTTTTCTCATCCAACCTTGTAGTGTGGGGTATGGTTGGATAGGTCTTTTAAAATCTTTAGGGGTTTGCTAAAACGATTTTTCGATTCAGTGATTTTTTTGCAAAATATTCAACTTTAAAGTGAAAAATTTCATCAAAATCGGGCGTCCCCCCACCCCTCTAAAATGTAAACCGGTGGGTGGAAAAAATTTGAAAAAATTCAGAATGGTAGTAAGTATATCAAACTTTCAATGAAAACTATAACGGCTAAGTTTGCTTGAGAAATTAGTAGTTTAAGAGTAAATAGCAGCCAAAAGCCCGTTCCACACTTAGCCCGCGGATCGCGCGCAATGGCTGCGAAGGGCGCGAACGCTAAGTGTAGAGCCGTTTCGCATATTCTTCGCGGTTTCGCGCTTTGTTCCCCAATTTTGGTCGGTTTTTTGTCCCGCGTCAAAGGGAGCGCGAAGCGCGAACGCGACGCGAAACGTGCATATGACTCCACACTCGCAGTCCGCGACCGAGTGTTTGGACCTGCACCGTCGTTGTGAAATTGGTGAAAATCGATTACGATGGATACTTGTCATCCACCACCTTCGTTTTCTCCACCGTTTCTGTTATAGATTGAGGAAAACGACGACATTACAGCTTGAGATGATATATTAGAATATTAAGTATTACAGGCAAGGATTATCATTACGTTACCAGACTAGGCTGACAGCTGTTGATTACTTAGTTCCGGTCAACGCCGCTTGATGGCGCTGCGATTCATTAAACGCATACTACATTCCAACATCTTCCTTTTTTACAAAAGCAAAGATAGACATAAAATAATTATCATAATAAGATTAACAAATTAGGACATTATATATTAGACATTTTAAAATTATCATTATTCATATTAGTTCAATTCAAATAGACATTACAATTAAATTAAGCTGCAGTAACTTTGTCAGACAAACATAAATAACATTAGCAATTAAAAATTAAATTATTAAATTACAATAGAATAGAGTCAAGTTCATAATACAATAATATTTATTTAGTCAATTTCAAAATCCAGATTAAATCTTACCGGTGGTTTGACTTGTCTACCAGATCTAGTTGTTTTGATAATTGAACGACTACCAGGACCCGAATAGTGTGAGCTGTTACTCGTGTTCGCTGCAGGCAAAGGGACATCTTCAATTTCTTGTATTATGCTAGAGTTGCTAGACTGACTCTGTGTATCTAAATTCTGTCCAAATTCTTCTCTTTGACCTTGCCCTGTCTCCACTTCCTGTTCTATTTCAGTTTCAGTTATTATTATATTTGATCTCTCCTTATTTTTCCTTCCCTTCTGTACTGGTACAGTCCGTGGGACCGCCTTGGGAGGAGATGTTGCTACTTGTGTGGTTTTATTTTTACGCAGGTGCTGACGGTTTCTTCTATATTTGACTCCTTCTGCTGACTCTACTATGTAAGATCTTGGTTCTCTACATTTCTCTAATATTTTTCCTGTAAGCCATCTTCCTTCAGGTGTTTTCTTGAACCATATAGAGTCTCCTATATTCAACTCTGGTAGCTTACTAGCCTTCTTGTCATAATAATTTTTTTGTTGTTGTTTACATTTTGTTTTATTTTCGACATATTCTTTGTAGCTATACACTTTTGGCTGTAAATGTTTTACATGTATAGGTACTTGTGTCCTTAATGTTCTAGACATCAGTAATTGAGCCGGTGATGGTAAGTTTTTTCTTGCTGTAGTTCTGTACTGTAACATCGCTAAATAAGGATCAGTTCCAGATTCATCACATTTTGTAAGTATTTTTTTCACAATTTTGACTCCGGACTCGACTAGACCATTTGACTTAGGCATATAGGGACTTGTAGTGTTGTGTTCAATTTCCCATTCTTTTACAAATTGCTTAAATTCTGTAGAATTAAATGGTGGACCATTATCACTTATTATTTCAAACGGTATACCAAAACGACTGAATATTGACTTCAAAACTGTAATTAACTGTTTGGCATTAGTGCTATTGACATGAGCTATTTCAATAAAATTCGAATAATAATCTTCTATTACAACAATTGTTTGTCTTTTGTACATCAGATAATCAATACCAACCTTTTGCCATGGAAAATCACATATTTTGTGTGGCATAAGAGGTTCTGATGGATTTGAACTTCTATTTGACATACAGGTAGTACAACTTTCTACTATGTTCTGTATATCATGTGACATTAAAGGCCAAAATACTATTCCTCTTGCAAAGTTTTTCGATTTATCTATGCCTTGGTGACCACTATGAATCATTTTTAATATATCTGGTCGTATTTTTGTAGGAATAATCAGACTAGTACCTTTCAATAAAAGGTCTTCCATGACATGAATTTCATCTCTATAATTCCAGTATGGTATGACTAACTTATTAGCTTGTGACTTGCTGCTAGGCCATCCTTTCATGCAATATTCTTTCAGTAATTTCATGGTTTCATCTTCTGACGTTGCTTTTTTCAACCATTCAAGTCTGTCTTTAGATATAGGTAAGTTATTTTTGAGTAAATTGACATGAACAATTAAGTCCTCATCCAACTCATCATGACTGCTCTCTGGTAATGGTGCCCTTGACAATGAATCAGCTATGTACATTTTAGAGCCTGGTTTGTACTCTACTCTTAAATCATAGACTTGTATTTTTAGCATTAGTCGTTGTAATCTTGTAGGTATTTCTGCCAATGGTTTTTTAAATAATGTTATTAACGGTCGATGATCTGTTTCAACAATTACCGTTTGACCATATATGTATTGATGAAATCGTAGGCATCCAAAGACTATGGCATATAATTCTTTTTCAATTTGAGCCATGCGCTGTTGACATGACGTCATTGTTTTTGAAGCATAGCAAATTGGGTGGTTATTTTGAAGTAACACAGCTCCAACTGCTGACTGACTAGCATCTACTGACAAGACAATAGGCTTTTTAACGTTAAAATGAGCTAAGACTGGTGTTTGACAAATAATCTGTTTTAAACGACAAAATGTAGCTTCATGATTAGCATTCCACTGCCAATCACTTGACTTTTTTAACAGATCCCTAAGAATTTCTGTTTCTTGTGCCATGTTTGGTATAAAACTTCCTAAATAATTTAATATACCCAAAAACCTTTGTAGATCCTTGACACATGACGGCGACGGCATATCCTTTATTGCTCGTACTTTTTCTGGATCAGACTCCCTCTTTTGAATAGACATGACCAACATATTTGACTTGTGAAGCGCTAAAGACACATTTAGACTTGTTAAATCTTAAATTGACTTCTATGGCTTTTTCAAAAACTCTCTGTAAATTGACATTATGCTCAGCCTGTGTAGCTCCATACACCAATATATCATCAGCATAGACAATGACTCCAGGAAGTACACCAAAATATTCTGTCATTATTCTATGAAATATTTCAGGTGCACAATTTATTCCGTAGGGTAGACGTTTAAATCTGTACCTACCAAAAGGTGTGTTAAAAGTACATAAAAATGAGCTTTCCTCATTGAGTTTGCACATCCAAAAACCACTATTAGCATCTAGTGTTGAAAAATATGCTGCTCCTTGTAGCTTAGATCGTATATAATCATTAGTTGGTATAGGATAGTGAGACCTTTTTATGGCTTGATTAAGATTTCGTGGATCTAGACAGATACGAAGTTTTCCATTTCTTTTTTCAACTAATACAAGAGAACTCACCCATGATGATGGTTCTGTGACCTTGGTTATGACTTCTTGTTGCTCCATGTTGTCAAGTTCTTTTTTCAGTCTATCATGCAGTGAAAATGGTACTTTACGTGCTGCATCGATTCTCGGCATCACACTTGGATCGGTATCAAGGTGTATTTCACCTGGTAGACAACCCAGACCACGGAAAACTGAGTCATATTTCTTCAAAATATTCTGTAAATTTAAACATTCATTAGACATTTCCATATTAAAAATTCTCTTGACAAGACCAAGTTCAGAACAAGTATGCTTTCCTAAGACAGTAGGCGATTTGACATTAGCAATAATAAATAAAATATTTTTTAAGACATTACAACCATTATGACTATATTGACAATTAATATATTGTTGACCCACTATATTGACAGTATTTCCAGAATATGACGTAACTTTTGCATTACAATGTGACATTTTATTTGACAATTTTAATGACTTGTAGACATCAAAAGACATTACATTAGCATCACTGCCTGTATCTAAAATACATTCAAAATTTACATTATTGACATTTAAAGTTATAGTCCAATGAGAACTATTAAATGAGTTGAGATTTCCTATAAAAAAATTCTCACCTTCATTTTTGTTATAATCAGTTACCTCCATAAAATTTGTCATTTTATTTTTACAAAATGCTTCATAATGCCCTGTCTTGAGGCATCTTCTGCACTTTGCATTAGTCGCTGGACATTTATGACGATGGATCTGGCCACAATTTCCACATCCACTTCTTGACTGACTTCTTGACTGACTTGCTGACCGATGAAAATTATGCGACTGTGACTGACGATTATCTTTTGATCTTGACCTATGACTATTTATATTCTTGGATGATTGACCATTGTAATTTTGACTATGTGGGTATTGCTTTCTTGACTGGCTCCTGCTCTGACTTGTTCTTCTTTCTCTTGACTTGTTT
The DNA here is from genome assembly GCF_025370935.1 of Choristoneura fumiferana. Taxonomy (NCBI): domain Eukaryota; kingdom Metazoa; phylum Arthropoda; class Insecta; order Lepidoptera; family Tortricidae; genus Choristoneura; species Choristoneura fumiferana. The sequence goes on along the minus strand of NC_133495.1, from coordinate 3,853,835 downwards.
CCTTGACAATTATATAAAACTTGTTTTTCTTTATTTAATTCAGCTGCTTGTGACTGTGTAGTAATTAGAGTTTTAGCTAAATGAAGTGCTTTTGTCGGCGTTAAGTCAGTTTCCAATAGTAATTTTTCTCGAACATGTTGGTAGTTTTCATTTAAATTGCATATAAAAATATCTGTTATTAATCTCTCTTTAAGTGTGCCAAATTCACATGTTTTACTTAAATTCACTAAATCTGTCATGAAATCATCTACGGACTCGTTTTGCATTTGTTTTCTTGTAAAAAATTTAAAAGATTCGTATGTAACGTTCGTTCTCGGTACGAAATATTCTTGAAATTTCTTGACACCGAATGAATTGAATATATCTAACGAATCTTGTCCGATCATGTGTAAAAATACGGCTACTTTTCTTTTTTCGCTTTCTTCTGACAGTTCACTTGCGGTCATGTACAATTTAAAACTTTGGTACCATTTTTTCCAGTTTATGGCTATATTTCCATGCAAAGAAAGTGGTTCCAGTTGACTATTTATTGTAATTCTGCGCCTTGACGAGTGTATTTCATTATTATCTGGCATTTTTTTTTCCGACTTTGTTGAGTATGACTTGTTCAAATTTTGAATAAAAACTGACTAACCTGACGATGACTTTCGATTTTTCTTTCCGATTGCACTTTCTGTTTCTTTAAATATATTTCTTCTTTACTTCTGACACCATGTTATAGATTGAGGAAAACGACGACATTACAGCTTGAGATGATATATTAGAATATTAAGTATTACAGGCAAGGATTATCATTACGTTACCAGACTAGGCTGACAGCTGTTGATTACTTAGTTCCGGTCAACGCCGCTTGATGGCGCTGCGATTCATTAAACGCATACTACATTCCAACAGTTTCTTAATTTGTGTTTTATTTTAATATGTACATAGTTGTAGTACGCTAACGCGCATAAAGTTAGGACGCAGCAACAGCTACTTCAACGTCCATTTCATTTAACGTTGCGAACATAACTGTGAAAATACTGCGAACCATTGCGAGTGTAGAGTCGTTGTTAAATTCGCGGCAAGTTCGCTCCGCGAAAATCGCGCGTGATCCGCGGACTAAGTGTAGAGCGCCCATAAGGTATAAAATATACCTAAACTTGGAAGATTCCGTATAAAATACGTATGACTGGTTACAAAAGTATATAGGAGTTAAAATTTAATTCAAACTTCATTTCATATATCTAAAAATCCATTCCTATTTAAAAAGAATTCATTTTAAGAATGACAAACACTGAAGCGTGCCGATTGCCGAAGGAACTGACAGTAAATGAAAGTTTATTTTAAAATTTTGTAAGATTTCTGTCATATTCATGTATTAGTTTTATTACAATCAATTCACAAAAGCTAAATGTTTGATAGCAAAAATTAAGTTACTTCAACGCTGCAACTGTGGGCTGGCAGGAATTCTGATCACACTTTTTTAATCAAAAAAGGGTTGGCCGTGTGTGATCCTCGTGATCATGTCCCAGGCCCAGGCGGGCTGGTCCGCGGGCACCATGTGTCCGGCGTTGCGCACCAGCAGCTCCGTGAGCCGGCCGGCTTGCTTCACGTAGCCCGCGACCTCGTCCCCCACCATCCACGGATGCCGCTCCGCACGCGCGTATTCATCAGCTCCGCTGAACTTCAGGTTCCGCAAGAAGTTTACCGTCAATGGATACGCGACTATGATGTCCAGTTGCCCATTGTAGATCACTACCGAATAGTGATCCAGTAACTCTGCAATCCATGGCGCGATAGAATGTAGAACATCATCACTCAAAGCGACGTCTGCTTCAAAAGAAAATTCATGGAACGGCTGTTCTCCTACGTGAATTGCTTTTCGAAAAGCACTTTGCTGAATCAAACTCCCAAAGTCTGCGTCTTGACGAGTTTTTAAATACATGTAGTTATAGACATCAATATTAATAGGAAAATCTTTCGTTATTTTATCTAATTCAATGCTTGCTTTCATCCACTGTTGATTTTTTAGGAATTTTGCCGCTAAATCTTCGTGTAATTTCATTCTTTTCTTGGCATTCCAGTCAATGAGACCGATTTGGTACAAATACTCGCTCTGAACGAGCTGATGTTCAGGGTCGCACCAGCCGTCACCAATAGCAATGCCCTGAAGGTTTATCTTAGTTTCTGCAGTGGGGTTCTTTTTATGAATCGTGTAAGCGAGGGCTGGAACGTATTTCCCGGCATAAGACTCACCGGACACAAAAAACTTATTTTGCTGCAGTTCCGGGAACAGCCTAAAGAACTGCGTCAAGGTGGAGTACAGCTGCTCTCCTACTTGAGTCTCATCTGTGCAGTATCCATTGTTATTCTTAGTGAAGCTGAAGCCCGCACCCACGGGGTTGTCGATGTAGATAAGGTGGTGGTTCCTAGCCCAGTGATACTCCCTCAGTCGAAAAGTGTTGTTGACTACTGATATTGGCCCGTTTTCCGTGAATAAACCATAAAGAGATGAAGCTCCCGGGCCGCCATTCATCCAAACGAGTACAGGTGACGTGCCGTTGTCCTGCGCTTGGCTCGGGAAGTACCAGAGGAACTGGTTGGAGTCGTAGGTCTTGTTGACGGTGAAGTAGCCGGCGTAGCTTTCGACGGGGAGACTCTTGCCGAGTGTCACCCGCGCCAGCTGCCGGCCCTGAGCGATGTCGCCCCGCTCGATGAAGGGCGTCAGGAACAGAGGCTCGCCAGCGTCTTCTCCGTCGCGCTCGCCCAAGTTTATCTTTGGGTAAGGATGAAAGAATCCTCGAGCCGAAGCTAATACTTGAGACAGAAAACATACCCAAAGAATACTCGTCATGGTGACTAGATATATACGATTGGATAAGGATAGACTACTAGCATTGCTAAAACGAAGTTATATAGTCCACATTTTGTAATTAAATTAAGTGGTTACATATTTTCATTATCAAGTAGGGCAAGTACATAATAAATAAATTTATATATTTCTCCACCACAAGTACGTACAGGTATAACTACTAGGTAATGAAATACTAATATTAAAAAAGCTTCCATAAATCCATTATGTATTTGCGAAGATGATAAAAGGTACAGAAATGGGAATAATAATCATCCCAATTCGAATCTGACTACATAACGGCCCCTTAAACCTTCTCATGAGTGGGTTGCGTGACTACGTGGAAATGTCTAGAAATAGGAAAATTGTTCTCAATTCAAAGATAGTTTCGATATTTGTATAATAAATGTAATTTACCAAGTTTGGCGATTGTACAGTCACTTGCATTCATATTTGCCACAACGGAGCGCGCAAAAATATCTGACACGTCCTACCGGCTCTAGAAATAGTGTCGTATCAGATGTGATTGCGTAGAAGTGAAATTAAAGATTTTGTTTACATATTTTTTTTATATTGGTCACGAGTAAGTTTCACGTTGTTTATACATATAAGGTCTTTGGTTATACAGGTATGTGCTGCCATCTAGCGTGGAATAGCGGAAAAAATAGTTATACCTTCCGCTGCCTAACTTTGAATAAAAGTTCGTTGCCACGACTAGTACCACAAAAACTATAAAGGTATAATTCCAATAATTGAATAGGCACTATACCGTTAAGCGATTTGAACACAATCAAATCAAATGAAAGTACCTAGTAATATTTTTTTTATCTAAGCGTCGTCGGTGTCGGGGGACCGCTAAGGTTAATAGGAAACTAAATTAAGTACATATGTTGTATTTTTTAAAATATTAACCTTAGCGGTCCCCCGACACCGACTACGCTTAGATAAAAAAAAATTACTAGGTACCTACTTATACTAAATTAACTTAGGCTAACTTTGCGGGAAATCAGCATAGTCCCCGCGGGATAAGGATAAACGAATTCTTCGCAGAGTTCTTTAGTGTTCTGGATATCCTGGCTGCAGCATCAGGCCGAGAATTCCATAATCTTGCATAGTTATATAGCATACATAGGTGTTTCAAATTTTAGGTTCCAAATATGTTTGAAAGTAAAGTACCTAAATACCCATTATGCGTCTAAGATTCCTACCGCAGCGAACAAAAGAGCTGATGATATACATAAAACATGTCTAAGGTCCATCGCTAGAAAACCAGCTTTTCAAATCGGTCCACCGTTTAAGAGCTACGGTGCCACAGACAGACACACAAACACACACAGACACACATAGCGGTCAAAATTAAAACTTATAACACCCTTCTTTTTTCGTCGGGGGTTAAAAATTAGTAACCGCGATAATCTAAAATATTGTGTACTAGCTGTTGCCCGCAGCTTCGCCCCCGTTGTAATTTTTCTAAGTTATCTTCCATAAAAACCTTCTACTGACATAACGAACACAACAAAATAAGAATAAGCGAAACATTTGACATTGGAAACGAGCTCCATCCATAATGAAATGTCATGGAAATGTCACCGTGGACTCGGTGGACTTGCAAATTAGTGTTTTATTTGGTTTTATTTAGCTGCCTGGATACTTAACCGTATTTACATATTTTAAAATAACAATTAATTATAATTACCTACTGACTATTGATAACCTATGGAGGAAATATGTGGTCAACTTTAATCGCGTCGCGTGCGTGATTTACTTCAGTTATTGACGGCGTTCAGCCGCTAACAGTCACAATGGCGAAACTATTGTGGGTTTTTGTACTTCAAGTAATTGTTTCTGCTCAATGTTTCTTCCATCGCTATCCGGAGCTCACACTGCCCCCGCGAGGAGGAGGCGATGCCGGCGAGCCTCTTTTTCTAACGCCCTATATCGAGAGTGGAAATATCACTGAAGGCAGGCGACTGGCGCGCGTGCCTTTTACAGAAAGTTTACGAATCAAGAGCTATGCCGGCTACTTCACCGTCAACAAAACTTACGACTCCAACCAGTTCTTCTGGTACTTTCCGAGCATGTCGCCTAACAAGGAACTGGCGCCGGTTATTGTGTGGCTCCAGGGCGGGCCAGGCGCGTCCTCGCTGTACGGTTTGTTTACCGAAAACGGCCCAATAAGAGTACGGAAAAATACTTTCGAACGCAGAAAATACAACTGGGCTTTGAACCACCATCTCATCTATATTGATAACCCAGTTGGCACTGGCTTCAGTTTCACCAAAGACCCTAAAGGTTACTGCACAGACGAGACTCAAGTAGGTGAGCAGCTATATTCCACATTGACTCAGTTCTTCAAGCTCTTCCCTGAGCTGCAACAGAGTAAATTCTTCGTCACTGGTGAGTCTTACGGAGGAAAATATGTTCCGGCTCTTGCATATACAATCCACAAGAAAAATCCCACAGCAGAAACTAAAATTAATCTCAAAGGTATAGCAATTGGTAATGGTTTGAGCGACCCAGAACATCAACTTGTTTATAGCAAATATTTGTACCAAATTGGGCTTATTGACTGGAATGCACAGAAGACATTTGAGGATTACGAAGCCAAAGCTGTGAATTACATCAAGAACAAGCAATGGGATGATGCATTCAATACATTTGATACTCTTTTGAATGGGGATTTGACTGATGGCAAAAGCTATTTTTACAATGTAACAGGTTTTGAATTTTACTTCAATTATCTGCATACAAAAGATTACAATGACGGAGAGGACTTTGGCCCCATGCTGCAGAGCGCTGTTCGACGAGCAATCCATGTAGGAGACTTGCCATTCAATGATGGAAAAGAAGTGGAAAAGCATTTGAAACAAGATGTTATGCAGTCAGTCGCTCCATGGGTTTCAGAATTACTGGACAATTATTACTGCGTTATTTACAATGGGCAGCTAGATATAATAGTAGCTTACCCTTTAAGCATCAATTACTTGAAGAATCTCAACTTCTCTGGGCCGAGGAGTACAAGACTGCCAAGCGTTATCAATGGAAGTTGATGGGGAGATAGGGTATGTCAAACAGGCTGGGAAGTTGGTTGAAATCATGGTCAGAAATGCACCAGGGGACCAGCCAAAGTGGGCCCTGGATCTGATCACTAGGTTCACTCATGAAAAGACGTTTTATAAGGATTAATTTACAATGGATTGTAAAGCTAGAAGCATAAGAATAAAGCTCTAAAATAAGGAATGTTTGTTAGCACATAACATTGAGTCATGTTACAATGGTTTATACTTTGTTACAGCAATAAATACTTCAGTAATAATGATGTTGTTTTAATTTATTACCAATTTATAAGTATTTACTAAAACAGGTAGTTTTAATTACTTGACATGTGTAAGTCTTATTTTTATAAAAGATAAAATTAGTTAGCTATAATATATACCTTTTGTTCAGTAAGTGTAGTGTAAGAAGCAATAAAACTAAAAATATGGACTTGTTGCCAATTAGGTATATTTCATTAATTTTATTTGGTGAGGCCTTAATGATCTGTTTCTGAAGTGATAACGATTCTATTCTATAAATAATGACAATGTAAGTATTCACAGTATTTTTTTGGAAGTTTATGTTGAACCTACCTATATCAATGAGTGTGGTAGAATCTGATAAGTCAATGTTTATTTTGTAATAATTTCGAAATATTAAACTTTGTTTTGTTTTCAACAGTCAATTATTTTGACTTATCAGGTTTGGCCACATATCCCTTGATATGAGTTCATGCATTTTGGAAAGTCCACCCAGTTTCTTGAATGCTACAGTAACCGCTCATATGTGATTGAGCTACTGTGTGAATGTCAGCAAAACGCTTACATGCGTTTAAGGTCCTAGGTATTAAGGCCATTTAGGGTGGTTTTACAGTGACGCTTACGCCAGCGCGGTCGATAAGCGTAGCGGGACACGAGCTTTGAGTTTCTTGGATTGCTACATAGTTCAGCGTTCTGCCTGCTTGATTGTTTATAGTTTTAGCATCACTGTCCTATCAAGGTGGTTTGCCAGTAGATTTACTTCAATCTAGACCTTATTTGATCAAAGAATTCTTGTGTTATGGATTTAGGATACAAAATAATAGTCAGAGATCACAAATATCAAATGTCACTTTAATCAACTTTTATCTTATATTAGGAGTAAAGTTAGGAGCTATCAGACCTCAAGGTCCCTACACTCAGGTAGACAGAATTCTTACAATTCGTCAAACAACTTATTCTAAAATTAATCACCTTAGTGAAAATACCCAATTACTTTTTAATTACAAAAATTTATTAGAAGGAATGCTATGGTAAATCTATCGGCCTTCAATGTAAGTGGACAGCTCAATCTCTTCTGGCAGCTCGGTGATGTTGACATCAAAACGGTCTTGGACTTCATTCAGGATTTTGGCGTCTCCTTCATCAGACACCATGGTGATGGCCAGACCTTTGGTACCGAAACGTCCAGCACGGGCGACACGGTGAAGGTATGTGTCGGAATCCTCAGGCATGTCGTAGTTAAAGACAATATTGACTCGCTCAATGTCCATGCCTCTTCCAAATAGATTGGTTGCGACTAGAATCCTCTTCTGGAAGTCCTTGAATTGCTGGTAGCGGGACAGACGCTCATCTTGGGTCATGTTGCGATGTATGCCAATCGCCGGGAAGTTCTGGTCTGTGAGCAGTTGAGCGAGGGCTATGCACCTCTGCACAGATTTCACAAATATGACTACTTGATTGAATTCCAAGACATCTAGAAGTTCAAACAGCTTCTTGTTCTTCTCGTTTTCCTTTAGTTTCACGTAATGCTGCTGCAGTCCATGCAGGGTCAGCTTGGCTTCATCATCTACATATACTTCCATAGGATCCTGCATGAACTTCTTGCACACTGGTCGGATTTCCTTGCTCAAAGTAGCGGAGAACATCATAACTTGTTTACCATGGGGGTATTCCTAAATATTTCCTGGACATCTCTTCTCATGTCGAGTGACTCCAACATTTTGTCGCACTCATCCAAAATGAAGTGTTTCAGATGCTTCAGGTTTAGCTTTTTGCTATTAACTAGAGCCAGTATTCTGCCCGGAGTGCCAACTACGATGTGCGGGCAGGCGGTCTTGAGGACTTCTTCGTCCTTTTGGATCGGCATGCCACCAAAGAACACCGACACTCGTACTCCAGCCATATACTTCGAGAATCGCTCGTACTCTTTGCTGATTTGGAATGCCAGCTCTCTGGTATGACACATAACGAGTACGTAGACATGGTTTTCAGAAGGTTCGATCTGTTGCAGCGTTGCTAGAACAAACACAGCTGTCTTACCCATACCCGACTTCGCTTGGCACAAGATATCCATCCGAGGACGGCTTGCGGTATACACTCATGTTGCACTTCCGAGGGATGTTCGAAACCACAGTCGACGATAGCACGCAATATTTCAGGTTTTAGCAGGAAATCCTGAAGCCAGAACTGTGGATTGATACATAGGATCCCTTAACCTCTTTCTTTGGCGCCGCTTCTGTCGCTCCGTCGGCAGTCTGCTGTTCTGCCTGCTCTTCGTCTTCGTAGTCCAAAAGATCGTCGTTGTCAGCCATGATTAGTGGTTTAGTTATATAAGATAACTGTGCTATGCAAAATACAATGCTATAAGCACGTGAATTTTATTTTCGTATACACAATTAACTGATTTCACAATAATGGCGTCGGCGGCGTCTTGAGAAGAGTGTTGCCACGAAAGAAAACCACGATTTCCACTATTTCTACCATTTTAGGTGACCATAGAGTTAAAACTTGCCATGGATGTGCAAGCGTAGTCAACTAGGTGCTATCAATTAGATTTAGAAAACAATATTTTTTTTAAACATTTTTATTTATTGTTTTTTTTTATATTTCTTTGTCTCAAATTAATTGCTGTTTGAAAACAATCGCTGTCAGCAATCACCCAAGAACAAAAAGTCATGACAGTGGGCGATACTCTTTCCCGACCCGGATAACACCGACATGAAAATACCGGCCCTGTTTTTCGTGTAAATGCCACAAAGAGGAAGGAGATAGTCTAAAACATGCCCATAGAAACTGACAGGAGCTTCTATGGCGTGTCGTGCGTGTCACGAAAAACAGATCGGTAATATCCGAGCCGGGAAAGAGTGTCACCCAATTTAGAGCTTGGAATGGGCAACCTGAACTACGAAATTCGATCGTAGCTCGTATCATACCATCCCTCTCACTCTCGTATTAAATAATATTAGGGTCAGCGGGACGGTACGATAATAATAGTAAAGTACTCTGTGGGTAAGATACGAACTTCGATTTACTAATTTCGTACGTGTATTGTGGTAGTAGCCCTTC